>NC_081519.1:42134203-42171703 GCF_030273125.1 Centropristis striata
GGTGTTGTCCAGATGCAGTGTTTTTACTGCCTCAGTCTACTGTTTCTATAATGAATACATCCTGCAGGATATAAATAGTTGAACATGTTTCCAAACACTTGGGAAGGAAGTCGTAGTAAAGCCAATCTGCAATGCTTTACAGCAGAGCTGCTCCACAAATGTTTGGGTCAGAAGGACACACTAAATCCTATTTGTGCAGCGCAAAAAACATTTTTTTCAGACTATTCACTTATATTAAATACAAGCTAGTTTACTCTTCAGCTCTCTAGAAGGTATTCTAATTCTAACTAATGGAGCTTGTTGACATATGCAACCTGTATTACAGGATTACAGTGCTTTCTTTTAAAGGGTGACAGAGAAAAAGATTACAGTTTACTGTTTGATTGAAAGAATTTCTGGGGGGGAGGTTGATTCTACACTGTAAAAAATGTCTGTAGATTTTACGGTGAAAAACTGCTAAACCATGACAGTAAAAGACAAAAAGCATCACTGTAATTTTTGCATTTATTTTTTGTAAAAATACTTTTTCTCACTGTTAAATGTACTAAACACCATATCTCTTACAGAAATATACTGTAATATTTAATGGTAAAATCTTTAATTTATGCGGCATTCATAAAGTATTTTCTTGTCAATTATATGTCAAATCTTTTGATGGAAAAACCTTTTATTTATACGGTAAAAAATGGAATAAATGCAATCTTAAACGTGAAATCAACAGTGTCAATATCTTTTTACCGTAATATTAGAAAAAAGTTGCACCGTATTTATTACGGTAACGTTCTGGCAACCTTAGCTGCCAGTTCTTTACCGTAAAAACAACGGGGTTTTTTTTTATATTTTATATTTTATATTATTTTTATACCTATAAAAGTGTGTAAACATTACACACAGAGACACAATAACATGCACACTTACAGTACAAATACAGTACAAAAACACCACGTCTTTGACACTGTCTCAAGAGAAAAGAAAAACAGACCTAAGCGTCTCAAATTTAGAATTAAAATTTCACAATGAATGGTGTTTGTTTTTAGTTTTTTTAACCGTGCCAATGTTTTGTGTCGCTCGATTCTTTGAGTGTGAGTCATCCCCCTCACTGATACTGTCTCTCATGTTTGTCATGTTAGGACTTGTGTGAGGCTTCCACTGCACTTGCTATTAAATCACAACCTGTTTCCTTGTTAACCTGCTCTCCTGTTTGCTCGCCCGCTAACTCCTGTCGCTCAAAAATGTAGAAATACTTTTATCCAAACCATCAATTAAGTATCATAGCTGCAGATTTATTACCATGAGTATCAAAAGCATGATGCAGGGATCCAATCAGAGCAGGTTTTATTTGTTTGTTGCAGCAATAAAATGCTTTTTAGTTTTGCCACGTGGCTGCTCACCTTCCCAGAGGCAACAAACTACTTCTTAGCACATGAGATACAACATTTGAATGGACATGAATAAACATTGGAGGACGCATTCAAAATTTATATTTACATTTTCCTGTAAACTAAAAGCTTCAATACAGATGAAGGCTGAGGAGTTTAAACTGCTAAAGCAGACATTGGTGAGGCATGAAGGGTTTTGTGCAGATTGAAAATCGTTTTGGGCTTGCCATGTGTACTGATATTAGATAGACAGATTACTTTATTCATCCCCGAAGGGAAATTCGGTTGTCACAGCAGTCCGGTATTCAAGTACAATAAAATACAATAGAATAAAATACTGAGGTAGCATAAATAAAAACAACAATAGAAAAAAAACAGAATAGAACAAGAACAAGGACACTTAAGAAGTTAAAAAAAGAAGAACATCAGTTGGTCGGATGGTTGGCAGATGATGGTAATAATTTAACTGGTGATATGATATGATGGCAACAATGCTATAGTGACTAGACAGTATATAATAATAATAATAATAATAATAATAATAATAATAATAAAAGTACAGTATATAATATATATAATATAATATGTAATAATAGATAACAATATAAAAATAAAATGAAAAATATAAATAAAGTAATAAGTAAAATAATATGATGTATAATAATAATAGTAATAATAATAATAATAATAATAATAAATAAATAAGGCCGGTATAATAATAATAATAATAGTAGTATATTACAGTATATAGTAATAATAGTAATGGCAGCAACAGTATATATAATAATAATAATAATAGTAATAATATTAATAGCATAGCAAAGTGGTGTGCATAGATTTAGTGCATTTCAGTAATGTTGGTTCTGGCAGAGGTAGATGAATTGTATAGTCATTATCACATGTTTATACACACTGTGTAGCATTAGAGATGGGACTCTGTGGTAAATGTGATCGATGGTATTTTAAACTGTTGATGATCATCTTTGAGGTTTTGACTGTTGATTGGACAAAACAAGACATGTGTAGATTTCCCCTTCTGCACTGGAAAACTGTAGCCACTCTTCCATTTTCTGTTAATTTATAGAAGAACAAAAAAAATCCACAGATTTATTGATAATGAGAATGATGGATAGTTGCAGCCTAAACTTCCACAAAGGTTCCACTGAAGCATTAGCTGGTGGCTAATGCTAATACTAGCCAAGTGGGTCACGGTTTGGATAAACAGTTCTTGATCTCTGCAAAGGACAGTTGGACATCCATTACTTATTTGACAGTTAAATGCTGCTACAGCTCTACCAAGGTTATTATAGGTAACGAAAACTAACGAAATAACGAAAACTAGAATTGAAAAAACATTTTCGTTAACTGAAATAAAAATAAAAACTAGAGTTTTTAAAAAAACAATAACTAACTGAAACTGTATTGCGTGGTTACAAAACTAACTAAAATTATAGTGAAAATGTCCTTAGTTTTCGTTTTTGTCAACTTTTTTCATACATAATTCAGTGTTTCTATTTCAACATGCAGGAACACATGGTGAATATGTTTACTGAGACTGGGATGTCTACACTCCAACCAAAATACAAAACACAGAGAACTGTAAGAGTTAATAACCTTATTGGGGCTGAGATGATAAACCAAAGGAAATGAAGGCACATACCCATTACAAAAAAACTAAAACTAACACTAAAACTAATACAAACTAAACTAAAACTAGCAAACTCACTCTAAAAACTAGCTAAAACTAACTGAATTTGAAAACAAAAATTCACAACGAAATTAAAACTAAAACTAATGAAAAATCCAAAACTATTATAACCTTGGTCTGATGTTCTTCTGGCCAAAGTTTGTTGACGATTGCTCAAAATTTGTTAGAGTAGTCGTGAGAAAACTTGGCTGAAATATTAAATTGACACAAATTTGCTTATGACTTTTTGACAGATTTCTCTGGACCCACAGAATCCAGGAAAAGTGTTTAACGATATCTCTTCTCACTGTGTTTTTGGTCCTCTGTGTTCCAGTTTGTCCTGCAGGCATGTGTTCCAGTCGGGGTATATGCGGCGACAACAACAGCAGATCGTCCAGCGCAGAGAGCACCGGGTCAGGAGCTCATTATGCGCTGTGTGCCCTGGGGGTGGGGCTCATCGCCCTGGGGATCGTGATGATTGTGTGGACTGTGATCCCGATGGACGGAGAGGCTTCAGGTGGCGCCCCCGCCCCACCGGGCAACTCCACCACACCTCAACACGACGACGAGGATGAAAAAGAAAGCTCCAAATCTTCAACAGTGGCTATGGTGCTGGTTGGAGTCGGGGCGGCCATGTTGCTTTTATCTATTGTCCTGGGTGTGAGGAGCAGGAAGAGACGACGCCAAGCAGCAGCCAACCGGCCGGCGGCGGCGGCGGCCGCGGCGGCCCCCTTCATGAACCACGCCAGAGAGGAAGAGTGAGTTATGCTTTTGGTCTTTGTTGGATGTAAAAGTTGAGGAGCATTTAGCAGTTCGAGTCGTTCACTGTTCATGATATCCAGTGGTGTAGTGCAGCTATTCTCAACCTTGGGGTCGGGACCCCAATTGGGGTCGCGAAATGATTTCTGGGGGTCGCCAAGTCAGCTCTGTCTCCACTGTGTTAAAGTGTTCATGTGTGAATGTGTTTTGCTCACTTAATGTCTTTTTTGGGTCATTTTGTGGGGGGGTTTTGTTTGTCATTTTGTGTCTTTTTTGGTAATTTTGTGTCTTTTTTTTGCCATTTTGTGTCTTTTTTTGATCATTTTGTGGTCAATTTGTGTCTTTTTTTGATCATTTTGTTTCTTTTTGGGTAATTTTCTCTCTTTTTTGGTAATTTTCTGTCTTTTCTGGTCATTTTGTGTCTTTTCTGGTCATTTTGTGTCTTTTTTGGTCACTGTGTGTCTTTTTTTGATCATTTTGTTTCTTTTTTGGTAATTTTGTGTCTTTTTTTGGCCATTTTGTGTCTTTTTTTGGCCATTTTGTGGTCAATTTGTGTCTTTTTTTGATCATTTTGTTTCTTTTTGGGTCATTTTCTGTCTTTTTTGGTCATTTTCTGTCTTTTTTGGTCATTTTGTGTCTTTTTTTGATAATTTTGTTTCTTTTTTGGTCATTTTTTGTCTTTTTTGGCCATTTTGTGTCTTTTTTTTGATCATTTTCTGTCTTTTCTGGTCATTTTGTGTCTTTTCTGGCCATTTTGTGTCTTTTTTGGTCATTTTGTGTCTTTTGTTGATCATTTTGTGTCTTTTTTTGATCATTTTGTGGTCATTTTCTGTCTTTTTTGGTCATTTTGTTTCCTTTTTGGGTGATCTGAACTGTGCGTGTGAGATTGTGTTCAGTGAGCGGGGTGATGCATGTTTAATTGGGGGTCGCGACTCAAAAAGGCTGAGAACTACTGCTCTAGTAGCTATAAACAATTATTGCAGTTTGATTATTTCCTCACCTGTTTGGTTTTATACTGCACTTTCTCACTTTCCCTCACCTTCTGCATGCCTCCTCAGACCTACAGACCCAAACACCTTCAGCGTGCCGAGCTACGAGGAGGTCGTCGGCAGCGGCGACTACCTCGTCCGCCAAAGCAACCTTCGCCAGAGTACGTCCCAGCTGCCGTCCTACGAGGACCTCATAGAGGCTGTGGAGAATGAAGGAAGAGAAAACCCCACCGAGGACACCCCACTGAATGATCCCGCAGCGGCGGCTTCAGCTGAGCCCTCTGCCGCCGCCGAGCCCTCTGCCGCCGACCCCCCCGGCCTCACATCCAACCCCAGCCTGCCCACTCGCAGCGCCAGCCGGGCCAGCCGTATACTGCGTTTACCGCTCCGGGTGAGGAGGATCAAGTCAGACAAACTGCACCTGAAGGACTTCCGCCTCCAAATCCGCACCCCGACACAGAACCCAGTGACCATTGAACCCATCACTCCGCCACCGGAGTATGACAATAACGTTCCTGAACTGGGGTAGTGTCTCTGGCTTGTTGCCCGCTCCCGATGAATAAAAATATCTCTGTGTTAAATGGACTAATGATAACATTTCTGAAAACCAATTTTCAAGGTTGGTATTAAGTAGGTTAAAAGTGGCTGCGAGCAGCGTGATGGCGGCTGTGCAGACACACTCCTGAAAGGAGAACATTGTCTTTGTCAGCGGAGCTTGTGATCGGCATATTTATTCCTTTATAAAGCATAATTAAGTCTGTGTGAAAAGACCAGCTGTCAAAGTTGAGATTTTGTTTTAGACATCATGCAGTAAATTATGTCAAATATTATACAGCCTTTCAGTTTTATTTAATATTTGCTAATTGTGTGTTGCAATGGACAATATCATGGACTCTTATATATACATATATACAGTACAGGCCAAAAGTTTGGACACACACATTAAAACCTCATTCAATGCATTTTCTTTATTTTCATGACTATTTACATTGTAGATTCTCACTGAAGGCATCAAAACTATGAATAAACACATATGGAATTATGTACTTAACAAAAAAGTGTGAAATAACTGAAAACATGTCTTGTATTTTAGATTCCTCAAAGTAGCCACCCTTTGCTCACTAGAATATAAGACATGTTTTCAGTTATTTCACACTTTTTTGTTAAGTACATAATTCCACATGTGTTCATTAATAGTTTTGATGAATCTTCAATGTCAATAGTCATGAAAATAAAGGAAACGCATTGAATGAGATGGGTGTGTCCAAACTTTTGGCCTGTACTGTATATACATATATATGTTTTTCAAGTTAACAGGGATTCTTAACGTTGCTGATTAGTTTTGGAAAAAATTTTAACAATATTTTTGTGATTCAGAAGGGAAAAGGGGAAAGTAATTATCTGGGGGATTTTAAACTGGTATTAAGTATCATGAAGCGTTGGATGTGCAACTTTTTTCGTGTTTTGTAACTAATTTGAAAAAATGCACATAGGCCAAAAATGTTTCATGTATATGTATTAGCTGCTTGTATGAGTGCTTTTTGTAAGTTTTTTTTAAATCTACTGTCTAAACAAACTCTTAAAGTCTCCAGAGTGAAATGTAGAATTGTGGAAACACTTTTATTCTACTGCCGCAGAGCCTCAACAGCTTTATTTTAATCTACTGTAACAGTAAAACCAGAAGAAAATTTAGTGAATTCTGGTATTGGATGTGACATTTACAATACATTGCTTCATAGGACAATTTTTAAAGTGTGTAAATGTTTAAACTATGCTCTATGATGTTTGTAAAAAGTGGTGAATAAATGTTTTTCTATTTAATTCAAAAATGTCTCTGAAAATGAGTTGTTTTTGTGTAATTTTCTTAAACAAAGTCCCACTTATATGCCAGAACAGTAAAAGAATGCAGCTCTGCAAAATATGTCGGTGCAACTAAAAGTCACAAATTAAAGTTATTGCTCTTTTATCTGATCATTTATGTTTCTGTAAGTTTGATAAAGGTGTATTTATTTTGAAAGAGATAAATTTTGTCTTTGTACTTCCAGTTAATAAAATCTAACTGTAGATGTTTTCTTTGTTCTTTTCTATGTTGTGTCAAACTTTTTGAGCTATTGCTTTTGCATCAATTTCTGTCTGTTCTTTGGTAAACATTTAGCGCCCTCCAGTGGCGGAAAAGGGTACAAGAGCAAACTTGGTTTATTTAAAGTTTTCCAGTTGTCTACTAGTTAATTATCAGTTGGTTAATTGGTGAAAAAAACAACAACAATAATAAATAATAAAAAAAATTGAAAATCAATCTAATTTATAAGGGAGGGAAGGTTTTTATCAGTGTAAGAATCTATGTGAAGTAACTTTAATGGCCTTTTAAAATTAATTTTAGAGGACGTATGATCTTAGGTATATGATATAGGCGAAATCTTGGTTTTGAATATATATTTTAAGTTTTAAGAGAATTAATTTTAATGCTTTGATGCATGAAATTATTGAAATGTACACTTACCCATAAGTAGGTCAAACATGACCCCTATCAAAATCCAAAGTTTTGTTAATAATAATAATGAAATGCTATCTCCATAATTGTACACAAAATGATAGTATTGTAAAAAAAGACCTTATTTGTAGATTTAAAGAATGAATAAGGACAACACAGAGCAATAGGAAATATATAATTAATAATTTGTGTTTGATCATACCAACACATGTTTTTATTCAGAGGTATAAATAAATAATTGTATTAATTCATTTATCTATTTATTATTATTATTATTAATATTATTATTATATTACTTATCACATATAGACCTACATATTGAAAGATGATCATACTAAAATATTTCAGGATTTCATATCTGAGAGTTTACTTAAATCTATCACTCTACATCTATCTATTGAAAAATGTATTGAGACAAAAGCAAAAAAAAGTATAAGCAGCAAAATGTAGTTAAAATATTACAATTACATTACTGTAAAACTAGTAAACGTATTCAATTTCAGAAAAAAAAATCCCTTGTGTGAGCTGAACTGTTCCACATTATATAATTTGATCATAAAAAGTTTATGCATTAATGTGCAAGAACTAATTTACCGTTTGTAGGTTGTGAGGGTGGAACCATTGCATCATATTTCATTATGTTTTGTATGTTAAATCTTGTGTAAAGTAACTAAAGTATCTCAAATATGTACTTAAGTATACAATACTTGACTATTAGTCACCTTCCACCACCGTGTTTCTACTGTTTCAAATTGACCTTGTTAAGCAAATAAAGAAGTCTGCAGTATATTTCACATCGTCTCGTTTTAAATGTCCACGTTCAAAAAAAAAGTTTCTAAAGAAAGACAAAAATGCTGTTTTGCAAGACCTAAACATCTGAGATCCTAAAGTTTATTTTTATATTTCCAGCATCAACTATATTTTTCTAAGCTCCACCCTCCCCTCGGTTCAGAGGGATTTTTTTTTTTCTTTTTTCTTTTTTTAATGTGCAGCTGCCATGTAGCAGAGGGAGGAACAGCTGGCTGAGGGAAGAGCCAGCCCGGGGAGTCAGTCACATTCCTGGCTGGGATTCAATGACTGAACCAGACACAAACAAACAGAGAGGGCGAGAGAGAGAGAGAGAGAGAGAGAGAGAGAGAGAGAGAGAGAGAGAGAGACTCACACATTGAGTGAGTGGGGAGACAGACTGAGAGTACGCCAGACTGAGCAGACGAGGCATATTTCGAGCGCACATTAGGAGTGCGTAAAACCGCAGGAGCGCATAGAAACACGGTACCCGGTGATTTTTACGTTGGATAATACGAGTTTTGAGTCTCGGAGTTGTCGACTTTAATCGCGTCTGCTCACAGGAACAGCCCCTGTGAATTCAGCAGCCGTCAGTTTTCTGAATGGACGCGCTGGGAAGCTTCTCCGGTGACATGGAAATGCGCGTTATTGAGCGTGTAGCCGGATGCTGAGGACGCCCGATCCGATAAGTCAATTTCAGCTTTCATTTTGAGTTTTGAACTCTCTTTTCCAACCGGCGACAACATGGAGGGCACGAGCTTTCAGCCCCATCCCGGACTTCAACAAACTCTGAAGCAGTTTCATCTGAGTTCCATGCGCTCTCTGGGCGGACCGGCGGCGTTCTCCGCCCGGTGGCACCAGGACTCGTTCTTCGGTAAAGATGGAAAATCCGTCGAGATGATGCTCACCCTGCCGGCTCAGACACCCCCGGTCATGTCCGGTCCACTTTTCATCCCGTCCGACCGCTCCACGGAGAGGTGCGAGACGGTCCTGGAGCGGGAGCCCATCTCCTGCTTCGTGGTCGGCGGCGAGAAGCGTCTGTGCCTGCCGCAGATCCTCAACAGTGTCCTGAGAGATTTCTCCCTCCAGCAGATCAACTCGGTGTGCGACGACCTGCACATCTACTGCTCCCGTTGCACGGCGGACCAGCTGGAGATCCTCAAAGTGGTGGGTATCCTGCCCTTCTCGGCCCCGTCCTGTGGGCTGATCACTCAGACGGATGCTGAGCGCCTCTGCAACGCTCTCATCTACGGCGGTACTTACCCTCCTCACTGCAACAAGGAGTTAGGCTCCCTGGAGTTGGAGCGAACCGAGAAGAGCTTCAAAGTGTACCATGAATGTTTCGGTCGGTGTAAAGGCTTGTTTGTCCCGGAACTGTACAACGGCCCGAGCGCCGCCTGCATCCAGTGCATGGACTGCAGACTCATGTTCCCCCCTCACAAGTTTGTGGTCCACAGCCACAAGAGACTCGAGAACCGGACAGTCCACTGGGGCTTCGACTCGGCCAACTGGCGGGCTTATGTGCTCTTAGACCCGGACTACACCGGAAAAGAGGAGAAGAGTCACCTGGAGCAGCTGCTTAAAGAGTTAAAAGGAAAATACGACCTGACGGCCAAACGCTCCACTAAATCGTGCAGAGTAAGTCTTTCACCGTGTTTTTAACCATCACTTATTGTCTTTGAAGTGGTCTGTTTGTGGATATCTCAGCAGCCGCAGGCCTTCTTCAGCATCTGCATTAATTAACATTAATTTTGAGGAGGCTTCTTTCTCATCAGTCCTGTCACTGTCTTCTTTGATTGATTGTGTGTATCTTGTCTAAGTGTTGCCAGCCTTATTAGGCTACCCCCAGCAGAGTTACAATGCAAATCACATGTCACACTACTACTCATCTTTCCACTCTTGCACTGTGAAACACCTCGTATGAAGCATCACTAAGCTCAGAGAGGTGACAGTGAAGGCTTCAACCATCAGCTGACGCCCGTCAGCATCCCTCCCATCCTCCAAACCTCACCGGTCCATGCAACCCCCCACCCTCAGGGTTACCCAAGGGCATCTGCATTATGATAAATGAAGTCCCGATGATATATTTTATTAGTGTGAGAGAGGAGAGGGGGGCAGGGAAGCCCATTATGGTGCCATGAGGTGGGGAAGGGGGATAAGAGTTTAATGAGGTTTGGGATATGGAAATGTGTGTGTGAGTGTGTGTGTGAGAGAGAGAGAGAGATAAATGTTTGTGGCTGCTCAGGATAAGATGCGAGTGTTTGTGTGTCATCCTCCAGGCTCCTTGCGTGGGTCAGAAATGTTTAGTTTGGACAAAGGGCCAGGAGACGAGGTGGCTGTTCCTTCGTCACAGAGCAGCTGCTGTGTGGGACTCTGCTAATGAGTGGACATCTCTGTATGCATCACAATGGTGCTGCTCCAGTCTGAGCAGGAGCCAGGAGATGTCTCACAGGGAAACCTCAGTACTCTCTTTGAAAAATGCTCAGTAAAATGTTGTTGGCTTATAGAAACAAGTCTGAAATAACAACGGGGGGGAGGAGGTTATCAGTCCTGAATGCATGCAGCCGTTCACGGCTGATTTATATCATGTTTTCCCACAAATTGGACCCAGACGTCTTCAAACGGTGAAGAAATATCTAAAAAAAAAAAGTCCCGCACCTGTGGCTAATTCTTCCTAACTGCAGTCAGCAGGTCTTGATGTATCACCTGTGAGTTATATATTTTCTCAACATGGTGAGTCCTGCTCTGACAGTCCTTCAGTGTGTGTGATATACTCAGGGGCTGAGCATCATGGAGGCAGCGTGGCGGAGGGGGCAGTGCACGTTTGCTGTGGTTCACTGTCAGTCGTGTCCCAGTTAGCAGACAGGCCTGGTCCTCTGGGAGCTGCACACCAGCGCTCCCCCATACATCAGCCTGACAGGCCGAGCTGCTGAAAGGCTGGACGGGGGCTCGCAGACCGCGCTTGGCTCGGCTTACCTATGAAACAAAAACTCAATGTTATCGGCCTGCCTCAGCCTCCCTCTGATGTCAGAGTGTTTTATTAATAAGAGTCTCGAAGGTTACCTCCTCTGCCTGTATCATCTGTCTAGACTCCCACCTCATCTCCTGTACGTGGTGGTGGCTGCTGCAGATACAGCACTGTCGGAGGAAAGTGCCGAGGAGATTATTGCTGATGTAGCATGTGTGTAGGTTTTTTTTTTTTTTGGTGGAATAGTTTTGAAGTGCAGTTTGCTAAAAGTTTAATTGTGATTAGGGCTGCACAATTCATGGAATTTTTATTAAAATGGGAACAGAGTATGGGAACCAGTATGAGACAAAGACTGATTCTGATTTCGGAGGGGGAAAAGAATCAATACCAATATGGTGAATTTCATAGTTTGAATGAATTTTGACCTTTTCTATGTGGATTGTGCAGTGATTTTGCACCTACAGGACTCTTCCAAGACTGCTTTCTGAAATAAGTCACATGATTTATACATTATACTAGAGCTAGACTGATATATCGGCCAGTCGATATTGGCCCATCAAAGACATATCGGTATCTATTGATATCGACGTAAATGTTTGCCAATATAGAAACTTTTTTTACAGAACATATAACGCAGAAACTTTTGCTCGAGGTGATTTAGAACATAGCATCGATATGACAATGCAAAAGTACTCCAAAGGTTCAGGAAACTTTACCAAAGGATATTTAACATTATTATATATTCATACATACAATGTATTACATTGTAAAACCAATTCTAGAAAATTGAGAAAAGTTGAGAAAATAAAGAATGAATTAAAGTAAATAGTGAAAAGTAAAAATAAGTAGCTAGCAACCCAGGCATTGTTTTCTTGACTATATGTTCTGTAAAAAAAGTTTTTATGTCAGCGGGTAAAACATACAGAGAGATAACATTATGTTCACGACAGGCCAATATTTGCATTAAAAAATCAGCTGAGCACTAAATTGGTCGGGTTCTAAATGTCCAGTGCAATAACTGATACAACATTTGATTAAAAAAAAGCTAAATATGTGCCAGAATACCATTCTAAATGAAGTATTATGGACTTGCAGAGATGTCCTGGACAAAAAATAATATTCTACAGACTTGAAAAAAAAATGTTTGTGTGGTGCATTTTTTAATGAATGGTGCAAAAATGATCATTCTCTCCATTAATGTTAAATGTAGCTATTTCCCCCCAAATTGTGCAGCCCTGATAGTGATTTAGAGTTATTGCAGTGTTTTTATTGATAGCCTGTGAATGAAGAAAGTTAAACATTATCAGCCTCGTCACAACAGCAGAAGCCGGATCAGAGGAGGGAATGAGTGCAGTCAACCATTGTGTCTGTTTTGCATCAAATCCAGCATTTGGTCATTTGGCTCTTTGCTTAATGTGCAGATGAGGGCAGATTGCTGAGAGGAGGCTGCAGACTCTCATTCAGAAGATGCAGGTTGTGTGTGAGCCAGGCCTTGACATGTGTTGTCAAAGGGCCGTAACCCCTGACCTTTCCCAAAGACACTGACCCAGCCTTCCCCCATTCTTTTCACACCATCCAATCACGTGCCCTTGTGTCCAGTCCACTGGCCAGATGGCTGTCTGATAAAGGACGGAGGGATATACGCAGCAGACAGATAACAAACCCTCAACCGCAGCTTCTTTCCAATAAAACATCGCCATTTTGTGATGTGATGCCTACAGCGCTCTCTCTCTCTTTTTTTTAAGATCCTGGATGATTATTTTGCTGACACACAGCCCAAAAATGTAAATTTCATGGAAACTCGAAAAAATTCAAATTACTTCTTCCAATGTGTTGAACCTTGCGTGAAATAATTCAAATGTTAACTTTTCTGATTAGCATGAAAATCTTCAAGAAAGAGGATTGGAATTGCAAAACTTGTGTTTTTTTTTTTGCTCTCAAAGTCAAATACTTGTGAGCATTAACTGTAAAAAAAAAAAAAAAAAATCCCTAAGAAGTGAGGGCATTGTGATCAATCATCTGACTGAGTGGAGAGTAAAAGGGGACTCTGGAGAACTGTGTAGACCTTCCTTAATGGAATGGATATTAAAGCCATTCAACTGAGGCCAATTTATGCCATTTCTCATCCCATTGTTCTCCTCACTCGATGAAATTAGCCTCAAACCTGGAGCAAACCAATAAAGTGTGTTGAAGGGTAAAGGGCTGTGTGGGTTTTTTTTACTTATTCGCTGTTATTAAAAGTGAATGATGGATACCTGTTTCTCTCTCAGGTGTTTATCTGCACTCGTATGTGTCTTTAGGTATAGAGAGTGTATGAGTTGTGTTTGCATGTAAACAGGCGAGTGTAATGACTGGATCAGCTGTGCGGGCCAGATTAAAATGAGCTCTCTGCCGGCTCATTTCCATTCCCATCTGTCTACTGACCTCTGGGAAGCCCTGAAAGCTGACAGCGTGCATCTCTTTGGTCCTTGATGGGCCTGTCTGCCCAGCGTTGACCCAGTCAGCTTAGACCCGACCCGCCCACATCACCCACATACACATCCAGTCCTTCGGTTTCACATTTGGCACATTTCTAAATGTCTCTCCTGGTGCAGCAAATCCCTATTTAATAAAGAATAAATAAAAAAATAAAAATAAGTAGCCAGCAACCCAGGCATTGTTTTCTTGACTATATGTTCTGTAGAAAATGTTTATGTCAGCGGGTAAAACATACAGAGAGATAACATTATGTTCACAACAGGCCAATATTTGCATTAAAAAATCAGCTGTGCACTAAATTGGTCGGGTTCTAAATGTCCAGTGCAATAACTGATACAATATTTGATTAAAAAAAAGCTAAATATGTGCCAGAATACCATTCTAAATGAAGTATTATGGACTTGCAGAGATGTCCTGGACAAAAATAATATTCTACACTGTAAAAAATGTTTGTAGAATTTACAATAAAAAACTGTCAAATTGCATCAGAATCAAAGAATAGTGTAAAACTTTAAATTCTACCGACATAAATTGTAGAAAACACACAGTTTTGCTATAAAAATATAACATTTTCATGTAAAGTTAATGGAGAAATACCATAATGACACAATTATCCTAAAAATAATGGGATTATTCTGCTAAATATGTGCCAGAATACCATTCTAAATGAAGTATTATGGACTTGCAGAGATGTCCTGGACAAAAAATAATAGTCTACAGACTTGAAAAAAAATGTTTGTGTGGTGCATTTTTTAATGAATGGTGCAAAAATTCTCTCCAACAATGTCAAATTCAGACATTTGCTGTTTTTTGATGCTGTTTCATTCGTCGTCTCCTACTTATCCGTCTCCCTGAGAGATCAGAAGTCTTTTGAGAGCAGTCGCCCGACTCCAAACCCCCTCCTCCCCTCCTCCCCTCCCCGGTGACCACCCAGCCCCCCTCAGCGTCTGCTGGACGGAGCGTTTTGGCCAAAGCACGGACGGCGTGTCAAGGCAAAGGGGTGTCAGGAGCTCCCAGGGGTTGTGGCCTTCATTCTGCCAGGGGTGACCCTGTGTTAAAAGGGTGTCAGTTGGGCTTCTGTCATGGCTGATGTGTACTAAAGACCTGCCGCCGTCTTTGTTTGATGGCCGGCCTTTCACGGGCTGTGAAGTGCAGCCATTTCTCTTTGTTGGGGCCGTGTTTCTTTGGGTGCTGTGTAGATTGGTCTGTAACCTTCCAGTCTCTCCCAGGGTGGGAAATCCATGCGCGTGAATTTGCCCCGTCACTGGTTTCCTGGTTGCGTGCTGGAAGACAGATTGGAGCCTGTAGCGGTGTCTGCATGTCTGATAGAGATAGGGCCGTGGGGCCATACTTCAAGATCATTGTTTATTGACTTTTAGTGGAATCGTTTCGCAATTATATGATCTTATCATGATATTCTCCCACAGATATCTGCAGGTTGAGTCAACCATTCTGGTTCAGTTTTAAGTAAATCTAACTAAATTAGTCATTGATTTTTTTTTATTTTTTTTTACACAAATGACAAGCTTGCCCTCAGCTTTGAACACATCAAACTAATTATTTTATGTGTGATTTTGAATATTTTTGCATTGTACAAGGTTGCCGGGTCATCAATAATTTCTCTTAATTATGTTCAGAATATAATGATAATACAAAAAATAAAGTGTATGTAAGTAGTGTTTAAGCACTTGTGAAAACCAGTGGTTAAAAAGTAAATAGTTGGCATATTCAGGCATATTCTGCTATTCCGACAGGCAGTATTTATCGGTTTCAGGCGTAGAATGTGATCCGATATCGCTTTTTCTTTTTCTTTTCTTTATTTTTTTATTTACTATAGTTTTTCTGTTTTTATTTCCAGAACTGGTTTAACATGTAAAATTAAACTATATTCTTAAATAATGTTATTTGCTTAAGAAAAGCTAAAAAAAAATCAATATATAGACCATCATATCTGTAATCTGTGATTATTTCCACTCTCAAATTGGTATCAGTCTCAAAAAAGCCCATATCCGTTGGCCTAGAGTACTTTAAATGTGCAACATGCATTCTTTTTTTTAACTTAAAATTTGTTTTTGAGAAAGCCTTTCCATTTAGGTGTGTTTTTAGAGAAAAGATGTTATGAAAAGAAGCCTTTCTGTAATATCTGGTCTCATTTGTTGCAATTTCAGACTGTATTGCCCCGCTCTATTTCTATTTCTGATCATTTTCCGGACTGTGTTTTTGCTCGTTTCCTCTCTAAACCCCGATGACACAGCACAGTGCCAACGTGTGAAAGACTTCTTGTATAACTGGTGGAGTGAGCGAGGAGGATGATTAGTGTTGATCAGCGATGATGAGATGAGGGAGGAGATGAGCGCTGGCTGCGACTGTAGTCAACAAGCCAGTCGGTCCGTCGGTCCGTTAGTGGCAGAACAGATGCCTGTATTGGGTTAGTGTTATTCCACAATCATCATCAATTCCTCCTCGATCACCTCCTGATTTCCAGCTCTGTGATTAAGAGTCAGGCCCATCTGGTGCAGAGACAGGAAATCCTGGAGTCTGCATCTGCTGCTGGCTGAGCTACTAAGCTGCTGCAGTCGGAGGGGGGGGGTTTAAACTCTGATAATCCTACATAACCCCTGGAATGCAGAGACCACAGTGCACATCAAAACCGTCATCTTCTCTGGACAGCGTCTTCAAGAACACAGATAGACTCAGACTGAATGTCAGCCATGGACTCTCTCCTCCTTCTTTGGCCCTTTCTGAGCATCCTCACAATTCATAACCAGTCCCTGTGGAATTTTCTAATTAGAGCATGAATTAGATATACTGCGGAGAGTACATTACGCAGAGAAACCAACAGTGTAATTGTACGCACCGATTCAAGTTTTCTGATGAGACTTTAGAGGCTAGAGAGACATGAGCAGGATTGCAATATTTATCCCCCTAAATTTCCTCTCTGTCTCTCCTTAATGACCCTCAGCTCTGAGCTACAGAACTGTTAGACCACATTGGAGATGTGCTAATGGAGCTCCAGCCAGAGCAGAAGTAGGCCCTGCTGGTGCCATATGACAAATCGGCATGCTGCTCTCGCCTACAATCCGCCCACCGACCACCTCCAAAGCTATCATAAGGATTAGCTCACGCAGCTAAACCAAACAGACTGCTCAGTGTTCAGACAGCATTTGGCCCAAATCTTGTTCGTGCCTCCTGTTTTGATGGCTAGCAGATCACAATCGGGGCCGCTATCGTTTCACTTGCAACTGGTGCAGTGCCAAGTTGCAGCACGGTGCTGTGTGCGGCTGCGGGGAAGAAAAGGAGAATGAACGTTGTAAAGGATTTACACGTCTCCCCTTGCTCTATGGGATATGCATAATTAAAAAAATTTGGATTAGGATGGTTTAGATTAACTTTGAATTCTCTGCTGAGATGAGATGAGAAGACAGCGACGTGGAGGAGAACCAGAGGGGCGTGAATGTACTTTTGTCTCAGGGATCGATTCTGGAAAAATAGTTTGTATTAAAGAACTGGTTGTTTTTGTGTGTGTGTGTGTGCGTGGCGCATGTGGGCAGGTGTGGTGGACCTCACCATTTAGAGGTCTCTGTCAGACTCCACACACTCTCAAAAAGGACTCGTCCTCAGTTGGAGTCTGCTCCGTACGCTTGTGATTGGAGGGCGGCTGTGGTTGCTAAGCAGAGCTGCTCTTCCTGTGCTAAATAAGAACTTCGTGCTCTCTGGCTGGTGGGCTCAAAGAAGCGCGCCAGAACACACACAAAACACACACACACACACACACACACACACACGCATGTATGTACGCTCAGACCTCACAGTGCATAGACCTCTTACAGTACAGAGACCTCACCCTCCTCCATTCACTGCCCATCCTCTTTCATTGCGACCTCCAATGAAAGTCTCTCCTCCTCCTTCCTCCTCCACTCCGCATCACACACACACACACACACACACACACACTTCTCCCACAGGTCAGCACTGTATAAAGCTCCCCTCTCCATCACAGAGACCTCCATGTCTGACACCTCCTCTGCCCCGCCACCATCACTCACCTCCTCCATTTGACACCTTCTCGACCCTGTAGGACACACACACACACACACACACATACATATACACAAGCATACAGACACAGGCTCTCCTCCTCCACTGAGATCTCCTACTGCACTCCCCCTCACACTGCATTATACTTAGATCTCCACCTCCACTGTAGTGAGCACATGCTTTATCAGTCTGTATTCAGACTGGCCTACATACGCCGCACATGTATCACTGTACCGTTCCAGGGGCGTGAGGGCTGATCGTCTTGTTTTGAAGGGATAAAAACTCACTATCTGTCTGTGTTTCGTCGGTAGATAGATAGATAGATAGATAGATAGATAGATAGATAGATAGATAGATAGATAGATAGATAGATAGATAGATAGATAGATAGATAGATAGATAGATAGATAGAAAGAAATGGAGAGGCAGTGCTACTTTGTCAGGATGACCTCATAACCATCCTCTATCTCCTTTTCCAGGCTTGTTTCAAGAGCCCGCTAAATGAACAAATGAGT
This sequence comes from Centropristis striata, assembly GCF_030273125.1. NCBI lineage: Eukaryota > Metazoa > Chordata > Actinopteri > Perciformes > Serranidae > Centropristis > Centropristis striata. The sequence goes on from NC_081519.1 coordinate 42,152,294, forward strand.
GGGATCCACATTATTTTCGGCTCTCTCCTGTTTTTTTGCTGTGTGCCATTACAGACGCCCATCATCTCACGTATCTCCTCTGCCGCCAGGACATTGCATCTCTAAAATGTGAGCCGAGAGCACTGTGTCTTCTGCCTGACGAGCTGCACGTATGCTGTACAGCTCCGGGGACGGACCCTCTAAAAAAAAAAGGTTTATTTCTCTTAGCTTAGTTTTCGCAGGGGTCAGAGCTTTGGGTTGTATAGCAGAACAATCAGTCAGTGTTGGTGAAAAGCTGCGAGCCCCTGTGTGCTCTTCAGACCCAGCTCGACATGCTTTCTTGCAGAGATGGAGCAATGCAGCATTGTCAGCAGGCACCCGTATCAAATGAATTCAGCACAGCTGTCCTAGCAGACTCTATTGCAGTGAAGGGGGGAAAGTTATTTATTCAGTATTACAGTCACCCCGGGATCTGTCATGGTCACTCTTTGCCACAGCATCATCTGGTCAGGTGGACCTTTTTTTCCCTCTTTGACCTTGTTAGTCTTGTTCATCACCTCATTAAAAAGCAGAATGTACTGTATCTTTCCCGATTTGGTGTGAGGCGTCCAGCCCACCTTTCTCTCTGCATCAATACAGCAGCGTCTACATTTATAAAGACAGGCGTACAGATGGGCCACAGTTGCTCACATGCTGAGGACACCTCTTCCCTCACCCCCCCACTCTACTCCCCCCTTTTTTGCAGGTGTCTAATAGTCGCAGGATTGCCCCACACTGTGCCTGCTGTGCCGGCTGCCCAGCAGGGCCGCCTGCCTCCCCTTGTGCTTGTGGCATTGACAAGCGTCTGGCTTTATTTCCAGCCAGTCGACGAGCGCAGACACAGACAGCCATGGCCTGAAATAGAGCAGGCCAACCCTTTATCCTATAATGAGGGGACTATTATAAGCCTTGTGTCTTAAGCAGAGTATCGCCGGTGTCGAGAGAAGAGGTAACACACGCATCATCTTAAAAAACGTCAAGCTGCTTTTCAGATTATCATCAAAAACAAAGTAATCACCTCTTCTTATGGCACCAAGTGTCTTAATCTGCTGCAGAGGAGTGTGTGTTTTACTGCAAGGTCAAGTGACCTTTTATGATCTGCAGGAATTATAAGATTGTTGGACAGTTTTGAACTCGAAAGTAAGGCTTTAACTCAAAATAAGCAGATATTTTTGGAGATAATCAATTCACTTCTGACCTTGTATCAACTTGAATGTGTTGAATCAAATGCAGAGAGGATAGTCTGGTCGGGGCATCTGTCCCATATGGAATGTATGAATTATTCCAGTCGTAATAGCAGGGCATTGTTGGTGCACTCATCTTCACAAAGACTCCCATCTCTGCATGTCCATATTTAATTCACCCCTTTCAGCTGCTGAACTGTACAGGCTGCAGATATAATGAGTCCCTCCAAAGAGATTAGTCGCCCTATCATCAACGCAGCTCCCTAATTTCTCTGCCTTTGTTGTGGTGCAGGCTGTACTAAATGGGATAAAGGGGCTTGGCCGGACACAGTGGGAGGAAGTGGCTTTTGTGTTGCTAGCAGGTGCAGTGGAATGACAGTAGGGTTTTTTTGGAGATGTATGCATACATGCATGGTCGCATGTATGTGTGTGTGTGCGTGCAGCTCCGCGTCTGGCCCGGTCCAGGAGTGTATGAGCTCCCCGAGCGCTGCTGAGATACACCAGGAACCTCTGGAGCTCGACTTGAACCCTCAATCACAGGGCTCCTCAGGGGTTTGCAGTAAATTCTTCAGGCGAATGGTTTTCTCTCCCCTTCCTCCTCCCCCTCCTCTTTCTCTCTCTCTTTTTCTGCTCACATCTGGTGAACAGCGCTAGCACCCCTGTCATCTTTTACTGCGTTGAGGTCATTTCCACCCTATCGGTAAAGTGGAAACACATGATGTGCAGGGTTCGGCCTTAATGGGGTGGGGCTGGCATGGACCAGCACTGACACAGCTTTACAGCCAAGAGCTGCCAAAACAGCCTCTCTGTGGAATGCCTCCGACTTCAAAATTAAAGACGTTTGGAGTAAATAATGTTAGAATACTTATATGTACCCGTTAGATACCTAACTACTATAATTAGATACTTTCTTAAACATGTTTACATGTTTTTTCTGACGTGAAACGGAGCAGCAAAGCAGAGCTGAACATATATTTCACGGCACTTTAAAACTGAAAAAAAAAGAAGAAAAAAAACATCCAAGCATTGTTCGGGCTTTCAGAAGGATATGAAGTGTATAATGAATACCAACTCCGGAAAGGCATGTTTCTCCTTTTGGAGGTTTTCTAGCTCGGCTCCAATTTTTTATTTTTGCTGTAACATTTCTCCCTTTGCTCGCTTTTTCCCTCTTAATCACATTATTGATTCCAACTGGTGAGCTGGAGAGACTTTGGCAGACGCTCTGGATAAAGGGTGTGTCCTCAACTTTAATTGGGATTCTCCTTTAGCAATAATGTGGATTTCCTCAGTTCTGTGCCCTGCTGCGCCCATTCTTCTTCAAATACTTCACACCACAGCTCGCAGTGTTTGTCATTCTCAGGAATCTGAGCTCGTGTCGTTTGTGAAAACTCAGCTCCGCCATCTGACACGTTTTACTTGATTTCTTGACAGTGCATTATTAGTATCAGCTTTGAATGAATTAATTGTTCTGTCACGTTGACTACTTTTTTATGTTAACATTTCTTCCAAGCCATTTTTTGCTTGTAACGTACTAAAACAAAATGTTGCGTTTGCTGCAACTTAAACAGTTAAAAACATCTCGCCTCTCTTAGATAATTTATTGCTAAAGTATCTCAATGGAATAAACAGTTTTACTGTCTCACTTCATGGATCTCAATGTGTCTCCAAGCAAATTCCAGTCACACTGTGGTTTCCATTTTGTGGTAGACAGAGCTGCAGTGTAAAAAGGGGTGGGCTGCAGTCAGTTACTGCTGTCTGTGGGTAGACTACAGGCAGAGTGGCTGCTAGCAGCAGCTGCATGGATTTTTATTTCTGCTGTCCAACAGGACTCCATCATAGACTGCAGCAGCACTCGTTATTGAGGGCACACACTCCTGTGCTGCATGCCTCTGTCCTCATTACCTCTGCAGCAGCTTAGCTCTCTGCCTTTGTTCTCTCTCTTGGCTTGAAACTGGAGAATATGGAGAGAAGTGCTGAGGCTGCAGTTAGCTCGGCTGCCCACAACTTCTGCCGCACAGGAAAAAACATAGCACAGACAACCACCACCCCCCTAAGCCCTCTTGTCTACATATTTTCACAGAGCCAACGCACATGGGATGCTCTACTTTGATTCATCATCCTGACTTGGATGTAGGCTGGTTCGCTTCTTGCATTCCCGGTTGTTGTCCCGGCTGCTCGTGTCGCCTGTCTGAATTAAAAGATTGCACTCTGAGGTGTGTTTGTGCGCTGGCCTACTGACCAAATGCCCTCATGGCCAATCTGCTGTGTGAAAGGTCCCATAGACTTGTTCCTCAGAGGCGTTAAACAGCAGCCGTGCAGAGTGGCTGGAGGGACAGTAAACTTTTATCACACTAATAACCCACAGTCACAGCTACCTTAATGGCTTAGGCAGCCACGCAAGGGGTTGCCTGGAGGTCAGGTTGAATTGCAGGACATAAATGGTAGATTCCAACCGGTAGAACAAATAAAGGGGAAAAGCAAAAAAAGGAGGGGCATCTGAGGTGAGCAGAGGGGGAAGAAAGTTGTTATTGGAAGAGCAGATAATCACTTAAATTGATTTGCAGTAAAAGAAAGCCATTGATTGGGCCGCTCTTTTATAACAAGGCGATCTGTGGCCTTTTAACCCTCTTTCCCACCCAGCTCTGCACGCTCACAAACCTTGGCCTCGGTCCGAGCATGCCGTCAAAGGGCACAACTCCTACACAAGTGACAAGTGAGTGAAAACATTTGCCCGGCACGTCAGTCAGAAAAGCAGCAGAAAAAGTAGTGTGAGAAAGGGGGATTTGTTAATGGAGTTCAAATCTAAACTTTTTCTCAGATTCCTCTCCCTCTGGCTGAGGTGGACGGGTCTTGAGAGTGTTTGTTTTAGGTGAAGTCAGTGCTGGAACAGAATGTTGTGAACCGCAGGCCAGACTGTGGTTCTGCGGTTCAGCTTCGACCTGAATGCAGACGGCTCTGTTTGTTTTGCTTCTCCGTTTCTCAGGGAGAATTTTAGATGCTGCCAAAGTCCTGCGCTCACACCCAAGGCACGCAAATAAAACCCCTTCACACAGAAGAAGAAGAAAAAAAATGTACCTGGGTGTAGTCGCTACATCTGGACCTCAGCACCACCACCCCGGAGCAGGGGTACACGTCTAGTCTATTGGTGTCTCTGCCGTCCTGCTCTCATCTTGTAAAAGGGCTCTTTGGGAGATGAGATGGCGTTTGATTGTTTCAGTGGCAGGATGTTTGTGTGTTTTGTTCCAAGCCTTTTCATAAATAGCAGTTTTTATGTTGCTGAGGTCAACTGGTTTTACTAGACTAGAGAGGCAAGTCCAGAGGCACGGAGGCCTCCCCACCATCTGGCAGCCATAAAAGGGGGAGCAGGAGGTTTTTAGTGGGGGTTTATGGGATGGTAGGGTGAGACATTGAGGGGAGGAGAGACAGAGTGGATGGTGGACTCTGGTTGCCCCCGAGCTGCAAAGCTTCCTCTGCTGTCTGAATGACAGGTCAGAAGTTCATTGCCTTTTTTTTTCATCCTGCATCTGCCTTGTAAGGAGAAGGAGGTGACAGTCGGTTCAGAGTTCGAGGGCAAAGGAGAGGACGTCACCGTGAAGCTGTTATCACCGCCGCAAATAAAGATATATTCTGGGCAGGAGATCTTTGTTTTGATTTAATGAGCTGGATGTGTTTTAAAAGTGTTTCTGAAGATGGTAGCTCAGCCAGTGTGTGTCCCCTTGTTGTTGCATCGCCGTCAGCTTGTTATGCTATGCAGAAGATCAGATCTGAGTCCTACAGATGGTGCAGAATTATGTGGCTGCGTAAACACTGGTGATTCAATGGCTTGGTGTTGTTTGGGTATGCGTCACCCTCTCAAAGCGCCCTGCACACCACAGAGCAACGAACAGTAAGTTGTTTTGTACGACGACAGATCCAGGCTCTCTCTCTCTCTCTCTCTTTATGTCCAGAAACAGCCTCGCAGTCAGGTGGTGGCTTTATTTTGTTTGCACATCTGACTTAAGTGGGAATAACGGCATTGTTAAGCCATGAAAATACTGGAGTTTGTGGCCAGCGAGATTCTCGGAGAGATTTCTGGGATGAAGACACTCCTGAGAGTCTCAGTTATGCTCTTCTGGAAGATTTCTTTCCCAGTTTTAGGAGCCTACGCTGGAGCTGTCCGGTCCATCTGAAGCTGGAGACTCAGCCTTATAGGTTTTCCAGAACGGGGTTATCATTGCAGAGGACTGTGCTGCTTTGCTGACTCTGGCACTGATACCTCCCATAGAGATTTCATCTTTTGTTATGCTGCAGCTGAGATGTGTTAACCCTTTAGCCCCTTCAAGATACATTATAAAGCCTATTTTACCCACTTTGACTCCTCCATGTCACCGTTTGGATACATATCTCTTGTGTAACATCAACACAAGAGTAAAATAAGACCTGAAGCCAATGTGTTTGTTATATAAATTAGTTATATTGACCTCTTTCTCTGGTGTTGGGTTTTTTTAGCCCCTCTGCCGCTTCACACAGTTTGTATATGAAGAGACAAAAAGTGCTGACAGCAAAAGAATGAGAGTGTGTTTGGCAGGCACGCCCTTGTAGGTTTCTGTGTCACTCAACTCTAATAAATTTTTAATCGTTTCCTTGCTGTGGTATAGAGCTCAACACGGCTCTGCTCGGTCACACGCTATTTAGGCGGCTCATGCTCGGTTCAACTCATAAAGTGGGGGGAACAGAAAGTGTAAGGTAGGTATTTTAACTCATTAAGACCAAAAATGTATTGCATATTCAAGTTCTGATTCATTTTGCGGGCGATTTTCTCACTTTACTATTGAGGTAAATGTGTGAGCAACATTTTACACATGGAGGACGACCTTTTTACTTCTTATTGCAGGTTATAAAATTAAACCCAGCAGGATTTACTTGGGTTTCTATTCATTGTTTTGACTTACACCAATGAAAAGTAATGCACGATAATTCGTATTTGACACACATAATTGTGAGGAGCAGCTTGACTGATATTCCTTGTGGCTGCAGGAGGAAGTCAGGCAACGTAGTATAAAGAGCAAAAAAGTCCGCAAACAGATGAAAAACAGGGCTTTCACCACCGTTCTTGTCCCATGTGAAACCAAAAGTCAACATTGTTATTTTAAGTTAGAGTTAGTTAACCTACATACGTAACTTTGTAATGTTCTACATTATGTAAAGAGTATTAAACATTCTTGTAATTCTTCTTCCAGAAATGAAAACTGATATAAATAAATAAAAACTAGCACTGTATGTTCAGTATTAATCAATTGCTGACCAATTAATTAGTTCATTCATTCATTCATTACTATTTCCAAGTTACCAGTTTACCTGCGATGGGCCAATATCAGCCAAAACTTAAACTTAACCAAGTAGCTTTGGCACCCAAACCTTTAAAAAGTAGCTCTGTTCCACAACATTAATTAATCTTAAAACAGTGACTGTGCAATCGTCTCAACGCTGAATAGACCTGAGATAACCTACTAACCTTTGAATGAGGATAGGTTGCTCTAGCTGCAAAGATTAGCGGATTAATCCATTAGTTGCTGGACAGAATGAACAACAACTATTTTGAGAATTGATGTCAACTTTCAAGTCTATTTTCAAGTAGGGATACGAGAATTAACAGCTTGTCCTTGTCTAACATTAAAGTAAAGTAGAATATTTTGTGGCGGGTTGGACAAAACAAGACATTTCGATAAAATTAATTGTGATGCAATTTTTTTTATACATAGACCAAACAATAATCAATTAACTGATGATTTAACTGTTACTCTACATACGAGTTTCTCTCTGAGGCGGACACCACAGTGTAATTTAGTGTATCACCAGAGGCAATCTGAGTAGTTGCACCCTGAGTGGTGCCATTGTCATTTCTCAGTGAGTATTATTAGGTTTATTTTGGAGTGTCTCCAAAAATTATCATAACAATGCTATTAGACATTGCCAAGAACATTGATTGCACTTGACAAACTTTAAAGAAGGCATCAAAGAGAGCGTCAAAGGCAGCCACGGTGAAAGAATCCAGCCAGATATTCACTGAGAGCCTCTCAACATACTTCGGCCTGTTTATTCACCCACATTTTGCGTCATGTCAGTCTCCAGCTTTAAGAAAAGGAGTGAAATAAAGCCCCGGCCCTTGATTGAGAGGCTGGAAATGAAGGACTCTGCTCTTGCTTTAGTGGTTCCGTCCACTGCAGTGATTCAGGGGATAAAAATGTGGCCTGTGTCTCTTTAAGAGCGCTGGCCTGTCTGCAGAATGCATCAGTCCTGTGGAGCAGACACAGGCCAGCAGGAGGAGGGGGGCGAAGGGAGGAGCGTGGGGCTGTGCGGAGGGAGGAACGAGGACATGAGGGAACAGCCGCAGTCTGGGCTTCCAGCCTCCTGGCTAGACTGCTGAAAGTTATTATTGAGTTCCTGTGTAGGGCCTCCCCTCCCTGCGGCATACTCCTCTGTGCTCACTACGAGGTAGACAGGGAGTACGGGAGAGGCAAAGAGAAAAGTTGGCAGCCTCCCATGCCCCTTTGCAATGACCTTATATGCAACAAATAAAGGATAATTTTGTTTGATTCTGTGTTTTTGCAAGGGTGAAGCCTCTGAAAGACTGAGAGCAACCGCACACACGCTAACAGCCTTACAGCTGCTCGACAGCAGCTGAAACTGCGGCCTAGCTCGCTGTTGTCTTAAGTTACAGTTTAGCAGACATGTCCTGTTTTCTTAGGAATGGCCTTAACTAGTCAAGACAAGAAGGTTGGCTGTTCACCAATGAGAAAGCAGCAAACTAAATCCTCTCCTGGCGTGCTAAGTGATGAGTATGATTCAAGGACAGGTGGTGGGAGGATGACGACTCCTGCAGTCTCCTTCAAACAACTTTGTCATTACAGTGAATGACGGCCATGAATTAAGAAAAGACTTCATGAAGCATTGATATAATAAAGATTATCAAAAGCTTCTCCGGCACAAGCTGAGTTTTTACTCGGCGTAATAAGTCTCTTGTAGGTTATCTTGTCAGTGTCCAACGTGCAGGTCTCAGAGATTTGCAGGGAAAGGCCGTGGAGATTACATAGTTACACACATCATGCCCCTTCTCTCAGGCCTGTGCCTGCCTGCAGCACTAATCCCTGGCCTGCCTTCCCTGTTAGCGGCTACATTAGCGCCTGCGTCCTTCCAGCTCAGCCCACCAAGAGAGAGACAGACTTTTATGTAATGCTCTGTCCGGTGTATTTGTTCTGAACCTGCTGTTGCTTAAAGCGAGGCTCCCGCAGGTTAACAGCACCCAGCTGCTGCCCGTCCTACTGTACTCAATGTGTCATGGCTCTGGCTCGCAAAAAAAAAAAAAAAAAAAAAGAAGAAGCCTGAACCCATGCAGCACCTGAGGCTTGTCAGGAGCCAATGAGGCCGTTTTCCTGCACATAACTTCTGCAGCATGTCACATATGTGCCCTGATTAATTCCAGCATGTGTCTCTTCATTCATGGTCAGTGCGATCATTCGGGCCTCTGTTTTAAAGCTGTCCCGGGCAGGGCTTGCAGAGGAAAGCTGGGCGAACGGGGGGAAAACCCTGGCGCTGGAATGGGTATTTTGTGGAGTTCTGTTTGTTGAGTCAGAGCTTAGTTGGGCTCTACTGTTATGTGGTTGCCATGGAGAAAAACACAGGCTCTTGTGCAATAAAATCATCCAGGAAAAGACATTTCCAAGAATTTTTCAGAGTCAAGAAACAGACGGCAAATTGCAGAATTCATGAGGTGCTGCGGTCCACCACCCGCCCCTCTCAGCCCTCCATTTTAGAGCGCTCGTATTCATTTTATGGAAGCTTCGAGGCTCGAGCCCTCTCACCTATTTACTTCTGTAAGCAGATATGTTTTCCTATGAACGGAGGAGGGAAACAAAACCAGTGTTTAAGGATGGAATGTGTGATCTTAGGAGCGGATGTTGTGGGTGTTTTATCCCCTATTTCCCTTACAGACAATTCCTCGAACAAGTGGAAACAAGTGAAATGCTATTTGATCTCTGTCAAATATTACTGTATACACACTCGCTCTGTGAGGCCCTCCTACATTTGACTCAGTGAGGAGAACATTCTCAAAGGCAATAACTCCTGGTGTAGTTTTGAAAAATGCGTTGACAGCTAATTGGTCGAACACCTTAAAAAAAAAAACGTCTTTTTCTTTCTTTTCCTTTTTTTGTCCCTTTCTCCACGAGCTGTAATTCTCTTCAGTTACGTCAAGGTTCCCTATTGCTCTTTAATATAAGGTCTTTTATTCTTAATGTTTCCTGTCTATCTGAATGGACCCATTAGCCCCTTTCAAACGGCGCAGCTCTTTGGTTGTGCTTTCTAGCATTAGAAAAATACCTCTTGTGAAGAGGTGGAGTATGAAAAGCTAAGATCCCAGGCTTTCAAGCTTGCGAGTTAAATTTGAAGTTCAAAGCTAAATTAAACAAAAAGAATGCCTTTAAAAGACACATTAGGCGTCTGCAGCATTAACTTCAATAGGACGCCATTGTTCGAATGGTCCAATAAACAACAGTGGTGGAGAAGAGATTAGGTTTTCTAACCTGGTGACCAGGAAGTCAGCAGTTCAACAGAATGACTCCAATGGTATCTATAAATTGCAGCCAGATTTATTACCTTGGTTCAACCAATTAGCTCCTGAGCCGTTCTCAGGACATATAGGACTTGGTCAAATGACATCACATGGGACCCTGAGTGAGCAGTGACCCTAACTTCACCTCGCCCTCTCACAGCTTTTATGACCTCCTCCCCTAAATCCCCCCTGCCCCCGCCCCATCCTCTCACACCTCTTAACCTCTGGTATTCATCCCATTTTCATCTTTCCAAATAAACCTGCCACCTGCCCTCCTCTCTGCTGCCTGCCTGCCTGCTCGGGGGGCACGTGGTCATGTGGCTTCGGCTAAATTAGCTGCGTGTTACTGTGCTCATGGTTATTGTTGCTCAGATTAAATTATTTAAAGCGCTGGGTCTGCTGAAAGTATGGTATATATTTAGTCTGCAATATATGCTCGTGACCTAGAAACGGAAAGACGGACTAGTTTGGAGCTGAACAATTAGACAAAAATATCTGCAACTATTTTGAATTAGTTAATTAATTGTTAGAGTCACTTTTATCCACTTCCAGCTTCTAAATTTCTGCCTTTTTTCTGACTTATCAGATGGTTAACGGAAAACATTTTTTGGTCTTGAACTGTAAATAGGACATAACAAGCAGTTGTGGTCATGTGTATTGATTAATAGAGAAAATAACTGTTAAAACCATATATTAGGGTACTTGTAATAAGCATTAGCTTATAAGTAATGAGACTCTTATAAGAGCTTAGGTATTAGATGTATTGGCACTTACTAATATAGAGTAATAAAAACATTTATTATCAGATTAAAATACATTTATAAGCACTTATAAGAAAGTTTTTATCATATTAAAGACTGGTTAAGAAGGTTAATAAAAGCCATATGAGTTTTATTATTGTGTATAATCGCATCACAAACCCCTATTCCAAAAAAGTTGGGAATAGGTGTAATATGTGAATAAAATCAGAATGCATTAAATTAAGAATTCAGAGTGTAAATTTACCAAAACAAAATATATATTATGTTTGTACAGTTTTATATTGAATATATGTCACAAAGGGTTAGCAAGTTATTGCATTCTGTTTTATTTACGTTTTGAACATTGTCCCAACTTTTTTGGAAACAAGGTTGTACCTTTTATGTCACTATAAAACCTTTTTTTAACAATAAGCTGTTCTTTTTTCAACTATTGAAGCAAGACATTATTAAAGGAAATAAATCAATTTAGATGAAAGGTGATGAAAAGTAAGCTTTTGTCATGGGTGTTTGTAATGCCATTATTACACTTATATAAGCTTATAAACACACAATAATGTTAATAAGCATCTTGTAAGGACTTACAAGGGCCTTATTACTTGTTTATTAATGGTTATTACAAGGACCTTAATATAAAGCGTTTCCGACTTTTATTAAACTTAATCAGTCTAATTTAAAAGAAAAAGCACAATAATGTCCAGATAAATTACAATTCTATCATTCAAAATAAATATTTCGTTGCATGGCAGGGATTTTATATTTTCTAGAAATCAGAAATCAGCAGGGGAGAGTCAAGTATGACAAGATTAGCAAGTACATTACAGACGTAAAGTGCTCTCTGAGTTCTTGAGTGTCTCTGGGGACAAAGGTGGTCTGTTTTATCCCCTCCATCACTTGTTAACATGGAGATCTGACTGCTGTCCATCTGGCCCGTCAATCTCTCAGACGCTGGAGGTCTAGACCCGGCTGACCGCCGTAACTCCCAGTCCCCATGCAGGTGCTCCCCCTCCCCCGGCCCGCGGGCCTCCTCCTGTCCTGACTCCTTTCACGCATCTGCCCTGTGAGGGAGGTGCAGAGGAGTCGTGCGGTACCAGGTACAGCTAGTGATATAATGGTCTGTGTATTTGGAGCCGTTACTGTTTGGGTTGTGGAGAGGTTATCCAGTGACATTTTAATCGTCTTTCTGCCTTCTTTGCCGTGGCATTAGTATTAATCTGCAGGATTAAAACCCAGCCAGTCAGACACTGGACTTGCTGTCTTGTTGTCGAGCGGAGGGAGTGTGTGCTAACGGCGAGAACGGCGGCGCAACACTTCCCTGCGTGCAGGCAGGGATGTGCTTATCAGTGACACACCAAGGTTTCCAGTCTGGAGACATCAGACCTCTCATGACAGGATCAACATGGTCTCACAGGAATCTGTGAAATAGCCACGGAATCACTCAAATTTCCGTGAAACTGACACGGATTTCGCTACAATGCAAGTTAATGACACAAAAGTTAAAAACACATAGAAAACACATATAAAATGACATAAATAATTACAAAAAACACAAAAAAACACAAAAAACACACATAAAAACACAAAAACGCACAAAAAATTGCAAAAAAACACAAGAAAATTACAAAAAAACACATAAAAACACATAAAAAAAACAACATGGTCTCACAGGAATCTGTGGAATAGCCACGGATTAGCTTAACTCAAAATCTGTGGAATAGCCACGGAATCACTCAAATTTCCGTGAAACTGACACGGATTTCGCTACAATGCAAGTTAATGACAGTCATATCCCGTGGCTATTCCAACATACAAAGTGATTATGTACATTCACTGAGTGAATATTTAGAAAATAAAACATATATTTCTCACTAGAAATGTGATCAAAATCCATTTTTATGCAGAAACTAAGTCAAAATATTGATTTTTTTTTCACAAAAAATGAGAGAACTGTCCGCCATGTTTTTTGTTCTGACTGCCGGGACCTTGAAAGTCACGTGACTTGGAACAAACCAATAGGAAAAAATATTAACTTGCATTGTAGCGAAATCCGTGTCAGTTTCACGGAAATTTGAGTGATTCCGTGGCTATTTCACAGATTTTTGTGAGACCAGGTTCGACAGGATAGTTGGTTCAGACTCAACTGTCTCGTTGGCAGATTTTCATCCATTACGCCGCTATTTCTATTCAGACATAAAATCCTATGTTCGTCTTTTGTTCCACGAATTATTTTCTCAAAGTGAAATCAGCAGGGCCGGACCCACACATTCGACTATTCGGATATAAATTAGCTGGATAGGTAATCGGTTTACAATGTAGGCAAAAGGCAAATTAAAAAATGCATGTTCTCAGCACATTTTTGTACAGTATCTATACTTTTAGGTGTGTAAATACATAGCATCCATATTGAGTTACATTACAGGAAATGTAGGATTTTGTTTTTCAGCTTGCTGCTTACTATTGCCTTAAAATCAGGGAATCTCAAGCAACAATTAAGTTTGATTCAATTTCAATCTTTCTTGTGCACGTCCCCCAACATTATTACGTGCAATACTACATTGCTTGAGTGGCCCTTGAAAAGACATGACATTTAATAGACATGGATATTTTATCCTTCATTCCACTTCTTGGAAAAGAAAAAAAATATATATTCCTCTTGTTGAAATTAAATTGCAGGCACTCAAGAAGACAAAATAAAACATCTCAATTTAAGATTCTTAATCTCATCCAAGCAAACTCAAATCAATTCCTTTTTTTCTCTACGAGCCCAAAATAAACAGGCACTGAAGATATGACTTATCGAACCAAAGGTTTTGTTTACACAGAGGCATAAATGTTGACATTAGTTATCTGTATCTGCTTTTTTTTTACAACCTTGAATGATAGAATATCTTTAAGCTTTTTTGTGAAACAAATGACAAATTCCAGTAGAAGGTAAGTTACAAAACATTTAAGCAGACAGAGTGGCATCACCGGCACACAGTCAGATGAGTGTCGGTGTAATGCAAAGGGATTAAAGCTTGCATGGCAAAGATGGCGTTGGCACTGCTGCACAACAGAGATCAAGTTCTGTGAAGGCACGCACACACATGCATGAAAGTCAGGATACTGACTGAAATCCTGCAACACTGCTGCGTGATGCTTTATGAAAAAATAAGAGAAAATATTGATTGCTTTGTAGTTTTTTTGCACTACAGGGAAAACAGCTGCAATGCATTGAGATTTTGTCTATTTTAGGTGTGGGAAGTATTCTTGCACACGCCTACCTGGGAACCATTTTAGTTGCCCTGACAAAGACTTTCTCACAGCTTTCCCTTAATTCAATTTAAGAGCACAGAGACAATCTGAGTCCTGGCTGTGTAATGTTGCAGCTAAAAGCACCTGGTCAGACCTTTCCTTTAATCAGGAGATACTGCTCAACTGTGGGGGCAAAGAAGGGGGGGGGGGGGAATAATATTAACAGTTGTATTTACTTGATTAAATATTTCATTTGTTTGGCTTTGAGCTCGGAGGAGAAAAAAATCACTTTACTCAATTACGCCGAGATGTTTTGAAGCGAGAATTAACCAAAACCAGAGTGGTAATTGGCCGCTTGAATCTAATTTTCTTCCCGATTTCGCAGAATCCCTTTCTTCTTTTATTCATGATGTTCCTGAAAGTTGCGTGAATACTTTTTTTTTTTTCGAGCAAGAATTAATTTTTACCCTTCAGGAGCAGTAAATTAAATTCCATAAACGTAGGTCAGCTCGACTCTGTCTTTGCTCTTTCTCTCCCTTTCTCGTTAACCTTCATCCCCTCCGGCCTCCTGGTTAGCACTGCAGCTGCTCCTACATTATAAGTGTGCTAAATGTGAATAGAAGCATAAAGGCATTGTGTGTGTGTGTGTGTGTGTGTGTGTGTGTGTGTGTGTGTGTGTCCCAGTGGGTATGCAGGAGTGTGTTTCCCTGCCTTTATTGGTTTGCAGACACAGCCTTGTGTCTTCTCTCTGATCATGTGATCTGATGTTTGATTCTCTTATTCCAACAGTGCAGCAGGAGCGGGACACACACACACACACACACACACACACACAACTATCTGCTGAATTTGGCGCTATGTGCATCTATAAATACGCCAGTCAGAGAGCACGTTTCGTTTCCCTAAGATAACTTTGCCTCACGACCATACCAAACATGCTCATGCTAATAATGTATAATCTGCGGTGATATCTGTTTCGTGTCTTCTGCTCTCAGGTTTCCATGTCTGTTGAAATGACTTATGAGCCCTTTGTACGCTGAGGTCATCCTCAGAGAGAGAGAGGGAGAGTGATTTGGACACCACTGTCACTGTACCAAAGGCAGGCGGGTCTGTTGTTATGGTTGCCATGTCGGGACCTGAATTGGAATTCATTTCTCGCTTTGCAGTAGCGCAGTAATCTTTCTTTTTGTTTGCTCTCACCAGCGAGATGATCTTTTCAGGGAATTTGCTTCAATCAAGAACAGGTTTTTTTTTTCGTGACGCAGAGAGTAGAAATGAAACATGTCATCAAAGGATTATCGAGAGTTAAGTGTGTCTTAATAGTTTGAAATCACATTTAGACTTGTATGGTTGCACTGAGTGATGTGAATTAAAGACAAAGTAATGCACGGTTGTCCCGGCTGCAAAGATGCAAAGTCTTCACACAAGCACAAAACATACGAATGCATCAGAAAGATTTACTCAAGAACGGCACTCAAGCTGCAACTCGAGGTACTTTACTTGAGTATATCTAATTCAAGGCACTAATACATCTACTCTGCTCCTATTCAGAGTAGAGTACTACTGTTTTACTTCATTACATTTATATTACAGCCACAGTCGCTACTTGAAAGATAAAAAATACAAAAACCTCAGCAGGAGCAAAAGAGGTGTGATTCTTCAAGGACAGGCGTATTGATGTGAAGAAAAAGAGTGAAATGTCAGTGGTCAAATTACAAAAAATGAAAGAAGAAGAGGCTGATTCATTGAAATGTAAATGCTTTTAACTTTGGCTGGTTCACATGCTTCATGGCTGGTTAATAATGTGGTTGTAAAGGTGCAGGCTGACGCATGAACCGTTGGTATGGTTTCTAATGAAAAGCAATGCACTGGAATTCATGGAAATCTTGTTAATCAAGCTAATGTTGAAGGGCAGGATTGTTGGCCCCCTGGCCTTTCAACCAGAAGCCTGTTATTTTTGGAAGTTATGTCTTGAATTAGAGACTTTTTTAGCCTTAAAAGCAACAAAAACGGGAGTCACATGTCACATTTCGTAGGATAACAAACTGCAAAAATGTGTATAGGAAAAGAACTTCATGATAATATGCTGAATTGTGAGCTTTGTTTGCTTGATTATTAGCTCCTTGTAACTAATAAGTTTGAATGTCAATTGGATTCTCTCCAGTTAAATAAAAACAGCAAGCATATATAAGTAGAATGATCCCCTTACTGGTTACTGAGGTCACTGAGTATTGTGTAGCATTATTTTCCGCACACAGCTCGCTTTATGAATGCTTGACGAATGCAGAACACTTCTTTTAATGCTCTGCTTTTCTGCCTTTAAGCTAAATGTGTCAAGCTGTGCGGACCGGATGAGATATTTTCCACCTTTCGGAGCAGCAGCTCGTCCTGTGTCCGCCTCAGACCTCATCAAGTCTCAATCCCAAAGACAATTAGGGCAATCCAATAAGCTTTACTGTAATGCCGACCTTATGCCAAGCCCTGCAGCTCTCTTGTGTGTCCATACTGTCATGGCTCGCTTCAGCTACATAAACAGTATATTCTCAAACTGGACACAGCGGAGACAGAATAAATTGATAAATTAAGCTTAGATTTAGCGAGGGGAAATGGGAGCTTGAGCTGTATCTGTGTGGAGCGGGGATGAAGTTTCAGGGATATTCTGGGCAGACACCAATAATTTTCCCCCAGCTGTTTCGAAGTGGCCACAGGGCTTTATATAAATCAAGAGACTGTCGTACAATTTATGCAGCGAGAGTTGAATAGAGAGCTGGAGGCATCCCTGTGAACATCCACACCAAACTACAGGGATCAGATTACCAAAACTAGTATTCTCTCACTTCCAACTAAGGCTGTTACCCAAGCGAGCTGTGCCAGTTGGTGTGCCCTTGAGTGAGACAGCGCCCCACTAAGCACATGTCGATCTGGGGATTACATTCAGGGGTTTAGGAGGGGAAAAGAGGCCGTAATCTGAAACTGTTGTGTCTTGTTGCCGTGCACTTTTCTTAATGCCATGCTATCATGCAGCATGCGTTGGTATTGTATGTCTGTTGCCCGAGGAAGTTCAGCTGGGGGAACTATTTTGGTCCCACCAGATGAGCTCTACCCCGTGTTTTAATTCTCGGTAATTTAATTTGAGTTTTTTTTGCACCGCAACAGATTTAACCTGTCTTTATAATAAGGGTGGGAATCACCAGAGCGCCCCGCGACACGATATCATCACACATTGCATTTTTAACATTCTGCGATAAGATGAATGTTGCAGAAACATATGTTGCAATTTCTTTTTTTGAGGGCATATTGTTTCCCCATTCGTATTGTTTTGTCATCAACTGTTTTATCGAACAGGATGAAGTTCACTTCAATTGTTTTTTGCAGCAAAATGAGATTGTCAAGCACACAGACTGACCAAATGCACTATTGCACTATTGCACTTAAGGGACTTGGACTTCTTAAAACATTGTTACTTAGATATATATTTTATTTATACATTTATTGCTGACAGCATTGATAATGTTGATAATGTTGTGTTTTGTAGTATTAAGTCTTTTTCTATATTGATATAAATATCAATATTTTGAACGGTGCAACTAGAGGAGGACTGCTCCAAACAAAATTTCGTTGTCTTGTACAATGACAATAAAGTTCTATTCTCTATTCTCAAATGTTGCGTGCACCTCACAACCTAAACTGTTTGCATTATAGTCTATATAGTCGAACTTAACTGAATGCAACACGTGTGAATACTACGCAGCTAATTGAAACAATGCAACTTGTGCAAAAAGTTATGCACCGACTGAAGAATTTCCAAGTTAAATCAAAAGAAAAGAAACTCAAATAATGACCATCTAGTGGACTGAAAACAATTTAATTTATTATTCTAGTAACAAAAAGTTACATTTGTTGTTGTTGTTGACTTTTGTGTAGGAAGTTATTAGAAGTATAGTTTAAAAACAATTTGTGAAATACACTTGTTTGTTTTGTTGCTGGTAGTAAAATGAGAAGATTAATAGCATTTTCATGTCTGTAGAATAAATGTGAAGCGAGAACCAAAAAAGCGCCAGTCAAGTTGATTGGAGCCGTGCGGTTCCCTGCGGTGGAAATGTGGCATTAGTGACATGTCGCATCCAGTTTATTTAGGTGGTTAAAAGTAGCTGTCTCCCTTTGTTTTCAGTTTCCATTTGAAGCTTCATATTTACTGTAAAGATGCGAGAGTGGTATTAATCATCTGACAAAAGTCTGGCAGGGCAAGAAACACAGCAGCCAGAAGACTGATTGATGATCCCCCTCGTTGAGTCAGCTTCCTCTAATCTGTCTCTGATACTGAAACTACTTTCAACCGGAGAATTATCCGCTATTAAAAGTATTCTCTGCTTGCTGTTTTATATCATATTAAACTGAATATCTGTCGATTTTGGACTGATGAAACAAGACATTTAAATGTGTCACCTCGAACTGGTATTTGCTCCTGAAATTTACTGTTTGGACGAAAACAAACAGCAGGCCTGCTTCGGTCTGCTGCAAGGACCGCATAGATTTACTGCATCAGGGTTCAATAAACAAATATCGTTGATTAGCTCCATGTTCAAGTGAAATAACAGTTCAATCCCCATCACGCTCCAGTTAGCACAATATTGACAAATTATTCTTCAAGCAGGCCAAACGCTCTGCTCTTAGAATAGACATTGATATGTTTGCGATGTGATGTGCTGTGTTTCCCAGTGATTATCTGCCATGCCAGCATGAAAATAGCTGGGGCTTATCCCTGTATTACCATGCTATTATATGGCACTAATTAAAAAATAAAGCATGTCTACTCTTGCCCAGCTGCTATTAGACCCTGTTTAGCCTACAGGTTTGCTTTGAAACGCTCCCTCATTACAGCGCCTCAAAGAAATATCATACAATAGCGAGTTGAAAAGGGCAATGCTTGAATGGAGTCTTAAAGGAGAGGCTGTACTTGGCCTTCAAGTATACATTCCTTCAGCTCAGTGCTTCCTCTGTGGTCCCGCTCCCCTGGCCCACCCCCCTCCCACTCAAGACTCAGTTCCCACAGGGGACTCGGCCAAAGCAAACTCCTCAGAGGAAGTCTCCCTCTCTCACCAGCAAGAGAGAGAGAGAGAGAGAGAGAGAGAGAGAGAGAGAGAGGGAGGGATGTCCTATCATCTGGCTCAGTGGGACCTGCTCGGCAGTAGGATGTGCGAGGAGGGTGTTATGACTGCGTGGCCATGCTATGTCTATGATGTGGTGGTGAGTTAAGCCCGTGCGGCTGCTCTCCTGTGAGGTCAGTGTCAGATTTAGCCAGCAGGTCCCTTGTGGTGTCTGGGAGTGTCTGTTTTCTGACTCTATTATGTCTAGCGCTCTTAGCCTTCCTGGAGCTGCAAACCTCAGGGTAGAAATAGTACCAGACAGGCAGACATCCTTTTGTCGGGAAAACAACAGTCATGCCAGTAATTACAGAGTCTGATTACACCAGGGCAGCAGTTCTTAGAAAACCACCGGCCTTGAGTCAGCCAGGTGAGGGGTCGAGTCACCGTCGCTGTGCAGGGGAGTCAGAGGGAGGTCTGGGTTAAAAGAATTAACCTACAGTAGCAAAACCAACCAGTAGTGTGTGTGTGTGTTTGTCAGC